>NW_027202472.1:0-7500 GCF_024711535.1 Dipodomys merriami | reverse complement strand
ATTCTAGGTCCAGGAAACTGGGGGGATTAGAGACTAGTATGGCCAATACTTCAATGTTATGGGACATTAGCCTTGACCTAGCTATGCCCCCCTTGTTGTATGTTCACTTCTTAATCCATTGCTGGCCCCACACCGGCCACTTATGGCAGTGTTGTGAAGCGGCAGGAATGGAAGTGAGATACAGGGTGACCAAAATCTGGATTTATGGCTTGATTGGATGAGGAGTGGGGGTAAAGGGTGTCTTAAAAAATCTTAGAGCTGGAACTCAAGGTCTAGGCACAGTCTCTGAGCTTCTTTTGCTCAAAGCTGACACTCTATCACTTCAACCAGAGCCCAACTTTCATTTTTTTAGTAGCTTAGTGGAAAGAAGAGTCTCACGGATTTTACTGCCTGGGATGGCTTCAAGCTGCCATCCTAAGATCTCAGCTACTTTAGCTAGGATTGCTGGTATGAGCCATTGAACCCTGCTAAGGATATATGTGTGTGTGTGTGTGTGCGTGTGTGTGTGTGTGTGTGTGTGTGTGTGTGCGCGCGCGCGCGCGTGTTTGCGTGTTTGTGTGAGTTTGCCGGCTGGAACTCAGATCCTAGGTGGTATCCTTTAGCTGGTTTGCACAAGGTTGGTGCTCTACCACTTGAACTACAGTACATATCAGCTCTCTGCAGCTACTTACTCTGTGGAGAACAAAAAGCTCAAACCTGATCTTATTTCTTTGACCTCAGGGGAGGGTATGATTCCTGTGAAGCCTGGAGGAATAGGAGTGGGGTAGGAGGGGTAACTGTACGTGGGTGCTAGGCTGGGAGAGAGGTCCTCTGTCATTAGCCAAGAAGGAGAGTGTGGCCAGGTGCTATTAGGTCATGCTCTCATATTCCTAGCTACTCAGAGATCTGAGTAGCTGAGATCTGAGCATTGCGATTCAGAGGCAGCCCAGCTAGAAAAGTGTGTGAGACTCTCCTCTCTCAAAAACCACCCAAAAGCTGAAAGAAAAACTATGGCTTAAGTGGTAGAGTGCTAGCTTTGAATGAAAAAAAACTGAGGGACAGATCCCCGGCCCTGAGTTCAAGCCCTAATTCTAAGATGCGCCCACACATAGAAAGGTGGTAATGATGACCTGAGCCAGAAATGGGGGAAGTCCTGAGGAATAGTAGTATTAAACTCTTTAGCCAGTTCAAGTGTTTCTCCCTAAGTACTTGGGCTGAGGGGTCTGCACCATGGCAGTAAGTTCGATGGAACCTGCCCCTCCATCCATGCACGGGGACACAGAGCCAAGAGAAACGACACTATGGATGCTCCTTTGTAGTAGGCCAACGATTGCAGACTTTCATCTGCCCCCGAGCACTGGTGAGGAAAGCAGGGCTCTGAGCCCTGAGACTCCTGGGATAGCAACTGCTACAAGCAGCAGCCAGCTGGCTGTGGATTGGTGAGCCCACAAGTCTTTCATGAGCCCAACTCAACACCCACTCAGGGTGTGCCTGACAGATTTGCACTCTTGTGATACCGCATGAGCAGATGTTACCTGCCATGCCATCTTGCAGCTTTTGGACCTCCTTGCCCCAAACTGTGGTCTGAGAAGTTGATTTACTGCTCAGATCCACACTGCGCCCATGACAGATGCAAAGGAGGCCTAAGGGTCAGGAGCTGTGAAAAATAGGCTTCCAGCCACAGGAAATGACTAGGGTCCATGGTGAAAAAGATCTAATCTTCCCCCTGAGCCCCACTCTGGGACTCCACACTCTTTCATACCTGTGCCTGAAGTACAAACCTTGACCCAGCCTTGAATGTCCTGCCAAACTTGTCTGAAGCAACAGAACCTTCATTCCACACACACCACCTGCTCTACACCACACCGCAGGACCTTTGCCCATTCTGTACCTTCTGCCTGAGGCTCTCTGTCCTGTTCCAAGCCTTAGAACTCCTGTGGAATTTTGGCACTGGTTATATCACCTTCTGGAGCAAATCTTTCCTTCCTATCTCTCTCTAGATGTAGAATTGTGCAGACTTACTGGCAAATGCTCTATCTTGGGGTGTGTGTGTGTGTGTGTGTGTGTGTGTGTGTGTGTGTGTGTGTGTGTGTGTGTGTGTGTGTGTGTCAGTTCTGGTGTCAACGTCTAGTGTATTGGGGTTCCTGGATAAGGGTCACAATATCACCAGGACACAGGGGATGCAGCGTGCAAACAATTGCCACTGCATGCTGTGCTTTATTGTTAGTGGGTATTTAAAGACAAGCAAGCATAATCTTTGCCAAGATTTGATCAGAAGACATTCACACAAAAATTTCAACAAATACATTTTTACTTAACCTATAAGACAATGTCTAGGTATATTATTATCTAAACTATTTTAGAGAAAGCTAAAACTACTTCTCCAATCTCAGGAAAATACTTGACCAGTTGTTCATCTATGCTTAAGCAAGCAGAAGAGCCACTTCCTCAGCTCCCAGGAGTCTGTGACATGTGTTTTGAGATAGGGAGAGAGAACATTTTCCCTCTCTAGCCCAGGAGTCTGTGACATGTGTTTTGAGATAGGGAGAGAGAACATTTTCCCTCTCTAGCCTGGCATTCCAAGAGCTTTCCTAATCCCAAACACAGTCCTCAGATAATCCTGAGGCTGGGGCCTGCATTATTCTTACCCCTCAACATAGACCCGGAGTCTTCACATTCTGGGGTTTGAATTCATGGCCTGGACGCTATCCGTTAGCTTTTCTGCTCAAGGTTAGCAGTCTACTACTTGAACCACAGCTCTACTTCTGGCTATTTGGATGTTTAATTGGAGAAAAGTGTTTCATGTAGACCGTCCTGCTTGTACTTGTGATCCTCAGATCTCAACTTCCTGAATAGCTGAAATTACAGGGGTGAGCCACCAGCAGCTGCTCTCTACCTCTTACCTCGCACCTCGACCCTCCTGAGACAAAGAAGAATATGTCTCACCAGGCTCACTTTTTTCTTTTTTGGCTGTTCATCGGGCTTCAATTCAGGGTCTGGGTATGTTCCTTAGCTTCTTTTGCTCAAGGCTAGCCACAGTGCCACTTTTGGCTTTTTCTGTTTCTGTATTACTGAAGATTCAAACCCAGGGCTTCGTGCATGCTTGGTAACCTCTCTACCGCTAATCCACATACACAGCCCAAGGCTGACTTGTAACCAGAGTTATGAGGGTGGGATTTATTGGCTTACCCCTTTTGTCATAGAAATCGCTGAATATTTCATAACTTTGCCGACATTTTGGACCAGTCTGTGACTCTGCAATGAGGAATGATGAATGAGTGAGAGCCACCAGGCCCTACATGTCTAGGCTCACATTCTACATAGGGATAGATAATATGTATCCAGAACCTTCAACCACTCCTACAGCCTAGGAACTCTGAGGGCTTGTCCCGGGTTGCCCAAGTTGGGTGGGCTGAGCATGGGCAACCTGCTGAATGCCCATTATCCATACATCATCCATCCATACACAGAGACATGGAGTGATTGCCTCCTTTTGTAGGGGGCAGTTCTGTGTTTGTACCATGAGCCTAGGCCCTGCCTCTGAGCTCCTTTTGCTCCAGGGTAGCACTGTGAAACTTGAGTCACAATTTCACTCATTTTTTTATTTTTATTTATTTTTATTTTTCCGGTGATCTGTTAGAAATAAGAGTGTCACCGACTTTCCTGCCCTTGCTGAATTCAAAATGGCATTCTCTACATTCTCAGCCTCCTGAGGAGCTAAGATTATAGGCAAGAGCCATTGACACCTGGATTTCTTTTCTTCTTGTTGTTCTTTTTTCAATTGTGACAATCTGAAATCTTCACGGTGTCATTCCAATGGTTTGCATTCGAAGTAAACTACCCAGCCTTGGAGTTCGAATGCTAGGACTGCCACCCACAAATGGAGGGAGATTCTGACAAACTCATTCCTATTCGTATGAATGCTAATGGAATGCTATAAAAGTAATAATTAAATTTGCAGTTGATTCATGATTCTATTTCATAATGCCACACAAATATTATTGGATTTATATCTTCTATTTTAGCACCATGGTTTGATTCCCCTAATGGACAGATTTTAACTAATTTTTAATGAATGCTTTTATAAGTATTCAATCATGATATTTATAAAATGGTGGAATAATGTAATAACTAATAATTGGTAATAATATATATATATATATATATATCATTTAATATCCTCACATTCCCTCTCTCTCTCTGTCTCTCTTTATATATATATATATATATATATATATATATATATATATATATATATATATATACATATATATATATACACACACACACATATATACATATCTATCAATGTATATATTGGGCACTACGGTGCCTTGATCAAAGGTCCTCAGAATTTTCTGGCAGCTCAGTTTCCTGGAGGCTGTTGTGTTAAGACTGTGACCCAATTTATAGATTGGGCATTGTAGGCAGTGAGTTGAAATCCCAGCATGGCCAAAAATTTATTTGTGGAGTAAGAAGCCAATTTTGACACATTTTTTTCCTTCTCTGTGAAAGTCCTAGGTCTCAGTACGATGTATAATCTATATGCAAATATAATCTAGGTGATATGATGTAATAAATGAAGTGTTATATGTGTAATACTACTACATAAATAATGGTAATAAACATCATACACAGTAAACCGATGTATGTAAATGGATCTCATATACGAATATTATTTTTTCCAGTGCTGATGCTTGAATTCAGGCCCTAGGGAACTGGTCTGAATTTCTTGTCTACAAGGACGGTGAGCTTCCACTTCACCCCCAATGTCACAGATTTAACTAGGTCCCAAGTTCAAATCCCATGCCTGCTAGAAAAATAGTGCAAATTCCAAGCCAGGGCCTTATTATTATTATGATTATTTTTTTTTGGCCAAGCACAAGGCTTGAACTTAGGTCTTTGCACCTCTGCCACAACCAAACCTGGGATTCTAGGACCCAAATTCAAATATCGGGGCTGGCAAAAAAAAAGGAGAAGTATAAAACTGAGAAGTTCAAGAAGGTGATATTAATTTTTTTGCTTTGTATTATGACCATCCTGAGTCTAAATGACAAGGCCCAGAAAGTGCACATGACCTTGCATTGCTGATGTTTGGTGGGCTATTTGGGAAGCCATAGCCAAAACCAGCAACTTTGCCCTGGAGGTTTAATCCCGGGACTGCCACTAATGAATGGTGGGAGGTTCTGAGAAACCCATTCTGATGATATATCCATACAAATGGAATGTTATAAAAGTAACAATTAAATTAGTAGTGTATTGTTTTATATTATAAAATTTTACACAATTATACTACATTGTATATTTTTCAATTAATACTTTATTATGCATTCAATCATGATGATTAAAAAAGGAAGGAATAATTTAGTTGCCAATAATTAGTAGTAATATGGTATATGCAAATTCATAATACAGACATCTCTCTTAGTTTATACATATACACCTATCTATCTACCAATCTACACATTTATCTGTTTATATACTTGTCACTCCTGGAGCTCAGTGGTAGAGTGCTCCTCTAGTACATACAAAGCCCTGGGTTCAATTCCTTGCTACCACATGCACAGAAAAATCTGGAAGTTGTGTTGTCGTTCAAGCAGTAAGCACTAGCTTTGAGCATAAAAGATTAGGGACTGTGTTTAGACCCTTACTTCAGACCCAAGACTGGCACCAAAAATAAAAAAATAAAAGAAGGTTGTGATTGCAATGATATAAGGATAGGACTGCAAATATCACATAGCAAGCTGGGAGTCTGGTGCTGACAGCTGCTATCTAATCTGACTTAACCAGAGGTAAACTGCTGCAACCCAGCTCCACGGAACCAGATGCTGCTGGCTCACTCACCCCTATCATCCAAGATAGTCCAGGGCTGAGGTCTGACACTGGTGGGTTTAAATCCCAGCCCTGGCAGGAAGTCTGCGAAACTCTGAGCTGTGGCTCAAAGTGTTAGAGCTCTAGCCTTGAGCTAAACGTCTTAGGACAGTAGCCCCAAACTTTGAGTGCAATGCCCATGGCTAACTCCCCCTTAAAACAACCCCACCCCTTTAAGCCATTAGAAGTGAACTTTGTGCAGTTTGTGAAGTGTTTCTGAAAAAATGGTGATACTGATGAAAACACCCTAATTCTAATGACAGCTTGTGGGATATAGCTATGTGATGAGTCCTTCATGAGGTGTTGTGTGCTGAGTCTTTCACCTTAACCTGGTATCTGCTCATTCTTCAGAGAGATATCACTTCTCCTGAAAGCCTTCCCTGAAACACACACACACACACATACACACATGCACACACACACACACACACACACGCACACACACGCACACACACACAACACAGAGTGCATCACACGTTCATCCACCTGCTGGTCCTTGTAAAGTTCCACAAGTAAGATGATTGTGCACATGAGAAAATTGAGGTTCAGATATGTCCCCATGTCAGGGCCAAAATTATGTATGTACTGAACTCTAATGAGTTGCCTCCTGCAGACAATTGTTTTGGTTTATTTTTTTTGGTCGTAAATGTTGAACTCAGGACACTGACCTTTCCCTGTTGAGTTCATGGCTAGTGCCTTATCACATGGAGTCAAGGACCCTAGGCATATATAGCTGAGGTCTGTCATCATGCCTACTCAGGAAGCTGAGATCTGATAATCTGGGTTCAAACTATCCCGGACACAAAAGGTCCCATGAGACTATTACCTCCTACTCATCATTTAGCAATTTGAAATGGAAGCCAGGTGCCACAGAATCACGTCTGTCATCCTAGCTGCTCAGAAGGCAGAGAGCTGAGGATCAGGGTCCAAACCAGCCTGGAGAGGAAATTCCTTGAGATGGTTATCTCCAGTGAGTCACCAGAAAGCCTGAGCGGGTGCTGTAGCTCAAGTGGTAGAGTGCTAGAGTTGAGCTGAAGTGCTCAGAGACAGCACCCAGGCCCAGACTTCAAGTCCTCTAACTTACAAGCAAAGAAAGCAAGAAACCTGAAGTGGATTGCTGAAAATGTGTCTTAGGGGTAGAGTGCTTTTTTTCAAACCCTGGGTTTGAATCCTCAGTAACACATCCCTAGAAAAAAAGCCTGAAGTGTCTCTGTGGTTCAAGTGGGAAAGTGTTATCTTCGTACAGGAGAACTCAGGTATAGTGCTCAGCTCCTGAGTTCAATCTCTAGAACTGGTGTATGTGCACACACACACACACACACACACACACACACACACACACACACACACACACACACACACACACGAAGATACCAGAAGTAAAGCTGTGACACCAAATGGTAAAGCAAAGTGCTTCTGCTCTGAGCTTATGATCAGCACCCTGGCCCTGAGTTCAACGGCAAAACCTAGCCACCCAAGGCCCAACTAGGAGAGGTCAAAGGTTTCAAAACCTGATGAGCTTCACCAGCACTAGATGACCAGAAACATTGTGATATTACATATGTACTTAGATTTAGCAAGCTTCTGGAAACCGAGGGATGCACTGTTGCCGATAATGAATCATTTCATTAGGTTCGGCTCCCTAACTTT